>NC_091456.1:161018494-161020994 GCF_027789765.1 Dendropsophus ebraccatus | reverse complement strand
ATATGATCAGCATTGATCCCCATACTATCACACACACTTCCCTGGATTTTCCCAGTGACCCCATCCCATGAAATGGTGCTGTCAGCTGCCACATCTTAATAGGGGACAGCAGCCGAGGTTTCTTTGTGGCTTTTCTAATGGAATGGAGAGATTGCATGTTCTCCTCTCCCTGCACTATTAACGTGTAATGAATTCGGCCCTGAGTTCACGGATGGCTGATCGAAATGAACCTGGGATCCCGGCAGCTTTAATACAACTCTCCAGATTTCCTACCAAATCTTCACATTAATCATCTGCAGGAGTGAGATCGCAATGAGGTCTTTATAAAGGTTGTCTCCAGGAGTATAATGCAAGCCCCTAGCCTTCCTTCCTTCCTTCCCTGGCAGCCTGGCTCCTATCCCCCCTGTGCTATCACCAGTCCATTTACAGGGCACCAATTAAACGGGCAATATATTCTGTACAGTATGTCTATATTATGGCAGTGCCATTACTCCCCCCCCCCCCCAGCACTTTATACAAGTTCCTCCGCTTGCAGGTAATGAGAGGATCTCAATCCTTCTCTCTCCCCTTCTCTCTCCCCTTCCATAACCCTTGTAACACCAGGCAGGGGATGCTTCCCCCTCTATACAGCAGCAGCATTGCTCATCCTTCTCTCTCCCCTTCTCTCTCCCCTTCCATAACCCTTGTAACACCAGGCAGGGGATGCTTCCCCCTCTATACAGCAGCAGCATTGCTCATCCTTCTCTCTCCCCTTCTCTTTCCCCTTCTATAACCCTTGTTAGACCAGGCAGGGGATGCTTCCCCCTCTATACAGCAGCAGCATTGCTCATCCTTCTCTCTCCCCTTCTCTTTCCCCTTCTATAACCCTTGTTAGACCAGGCAGGGGATGCTTCCCCCTCTATACAGCAGCAGCATTGCTCATCCTTCTCTCTTCCCTTCTCTTTTCCCTTCTATAACCCTTGTTAGACCAGGCAGGGGATGCTTCCCCCTCTATACAGCAGCAGCATTGCTCATCCTTCTCTCTCCCCTTCTCTCTCCCCTTCTATAACCCTTGTAAGACCAGACAGGGGATGCTTCCCCCCTCTATACTGCAGCAGCAGCAGCAGCAGCATTGCTCATCCTTCTCTCTCCCCTTCTATAACCCTTGTTAGACCAGGCAGGGGATGCTACCCCCCTCTATACAGCAGCAGCAGCATTGCTCATCCTTCTCTCTCCCCTTCCATAACCCTTGTTAGACCAGACAGGGGATGCTTCCCCCCTCTATACAGCAGCAGCATTGCTCATCCTTCTCTCTCCCCTTCCATAACCCTTGTAAAACCGGCAGGGGATGCTTCCCCCCTCTATACAGCAGCAGCATTGCTCATCCTTCTCCCCATTTCCAGCACTTCACAGAGCAGCCATTTGCACTGATGGTTAATGCCTGTGCTATCAGCCCTGATGGATGATGGGCTACTAAACCATGACACATCAAATGATATTTTGTCTCTGCAATTCTACTAATCCCTCCAACATAATGGAGCCGAGTTCTCTATTATTCATGGAATGTTTACATCCTTAATAGCTGCTGCATTCCTCTAATGCTTCCCAATAACTCCTCCAGTCATTAAATACAAAGCAAGGAGAAAATTGGACTTGATATTGGGTTGCAAACAGATGCTGTAATATGGGACAGTCCTAGGGTTTGTGGCAGAGAGAAATCTCTCATCATGTGATATAACAGGTCAGGGGGCTTCTCTAGAAGGAGCTGGATACAATTATCTTTATATATACTGTAAATATGTTTCTATTAGTTAAATTGTATTAAAATATCTATAAATGTCAACTCAAAATTGCCAACATTATTATAGTTACATAAATAAATAAATAACCAATACAATAACACACAATAACATAATGGTTAAATAACCAATACAATAATAGTTAAATTACCAATACAATATCATAATAGTTAAAGAAATAACCATACGATAACTTAATAGTTAAAGAAATAACCAATACAATAACATAAAAGTTAATAAATAACTAAAACAATACCATTATAGTTAAATAAATAACCAAAACAATAACATAATAGTAAAAGAAATAACTAATACAATAACATAATAGTTAAATAAATAACCAATAAGTTAATAGTATTTCACAGCATAAAACACTCCATTACAGCGTTTAGAATAACACAATAACATCATACATTACAGTGTAAATATCTAATTATTACAATTAATAATAATCATAATATCGTTATGTTCTAATAATAGAATGTGGAATAGTCATGTGATTTATTATTGCATGACATCAGTCATATCGGTCATAATATGATTTACATAATATCATTGGAATATCACTCCTTAATTAGTCATAAAAAAATCCTAAAAAATCACATATAATGATAAATACAATTCATAGAGCCATGAGAAAGTAATAATAATAATAATAATAATAATAATAATAATCTAGACTTTTATTCTCATACATATAAAAATAACATGTTCCTTTCCTC